>NC_062969.1:1653324-1695357 GCF_023119035.1 Salvia hispanica | reverse complement strand
TCGTTCGTCGTTCCCTTCTCATTTGTATTTCGCAACTTAATGTTTAGTTAGGCATATCAGCCAAGGTTAACAACTAAATCAAACATTAACAAACATCTAAAGGATGGCATGCGTTCCTAAGCACGACAAAAAAAAGAAAAAAAAAAAAAAATTTGTAAGCTAAGGCGACTTAAGAGGCGGGTATTACACCCTCCTCACTCCTTCACCTTTACACATTTATCGCAAATTTTTTTAATATTATACATAGAATTATACCAATTGACATATAAAAAAATATCATATATTATAATTTTGCCGCTCTTACAATTAAATCCTAGCTCCGCTAACATTTTGTTTTAAAACTTTATGTACTAAACAAAATTTGATCAAATTTTGTTTAGTAAATAGTTATTATTCCTTAATATGTCCATGAACTAATTTACTTCTGATTTCAATAATCAATAAGATTGTTTTCCCTTTTTCTTTTGTTCTGAAAAATATAGAACATTATCAGCATAAATAATGCGAAAACATCTTAAAACCAAGAATGTCATTTCCTTAACATCCAATAAATAAAATTGTCTCAAACCATAATCCAAATTCAATCCACTAAAGTAACCAAGCACAAATTTTAATCTTTCTCCATAAAAAGTTCTTAGTAATTTTGATGGCATAGGAAACTGCATTTGCTACTAACAATCATCATGCATGAGATTTGATGAAGCACATATTCTCGATTCGAGCTTCATATATCCTTGAAGGTGCTAGAGTGCCTCGAGCAGAATGCTCTTATCCTCTCGAGCCCGTCTCTCAGGATAGCCGGCTCCACTGAGAAGCTGAGGCGCAGCCAGTTCTTCAGCCCCAAGATCGATCCTGTAACAAAAACACATCGGTTTTAAGAATTTGGGGCGAGCGAACGAAGGGAGTAGTATCCAACGGAAACTCCTAACTCATTCCAAGAGAAGTAGAAATTATTGTGTTTTTGCATATTCTAGTTACCTGGCATGATCATAACTGATTCCTCTCTAGCAAGCTTCATGGCGAAATCCACGTCATCTTTCACATCATCGAGCAACAAGGGATTGATCTCGATCTAGGATGCGTAGAGGTTGATGAACAGAGAGTGTGAAAATATGCAGTTAAAGTAAAACTAGTAAAGTGGTTTATGTTTAATTAAGCCTCTCACCATTGTAGACATAGCGCCTTCGGGTTTATGTGGGCAAGAAAGCGAGGGGATCTCGCTGATCGTAGCGTAGCACGCATCTGCAGATTCTCTAAGAGTGTCGTTTGTTCTTGAAAAGAACGCGTCTGTTGACTTCTCGAGGATTTCAGGAACAGCACCCTTCAGAAAATACTTCATCTCATAACGATACTCAAAACAGAAATCGTAGACAAATTTATTTAACGGTAACAAGGCAAACTCGAACAATAATCTTGAAACAAAGAATGAGCAAGAAATCGATCGTGTACCTGGATGAGAGTTGCGGGATCAGCTGTGATGCAGAGATAGTTTTCAATGGATTCAATGATCTGAAAGATAAACGAAAATCGGGTTATACATGTACATCATGATAGATAGCTATTTTTGTTCTAATTTTGCAATCGCTTTGATTGCAAAGAGGATTGGAGATCGAACCCCGGATTTCTTAAGGACTCCGTTGGGATCAGAAGCAGCAATCCAGCCGAGGCGCCAGCCTGGAATGAGCCATCTCTTCGACATTGATCCAAGAGTAAGCACAGGAGTGACTGATCCCAAAATCCCCATAGGCAGAAACTTGTTGCTCCCGAAAACAATATGGTTATAAACTTCATCCGAGATCAACAGAATCCCCAACCTCTGTGCCGTCTCTGCAATCTTTCAAACACGAAATCGTGTCAAAAACCTATTCTAGATTTCCAACAGCAATAGGCATATATCTATAGTTGGGTTACCTTTTGCATATGCTCAAATGTGAAAACATTTCCACACGGATTTCCCGGGTTGATTACAACCATGGCAATAGTCTTGTCATCTGCAAGAGCCTCAACGCCATCAAGATCGACCTCCCAGCCTCTCCCTGGCAGGAGGTTGAAATGACGGACCTCAAGATTGCTGAATGCAGCACGCGCTTCATACACCGGGTAGCCTGGTTTTGGGAATAATATGTTGGCACCCGGGCGAGCCAGGGCTGATAGCACGACCTCTATCGCGTGATTTGCCCCTGCAGTTAGGAAAACATCGCCTTCCGACAACTTGTGAGGAAGGTCTTTGCTCAGATGCTCTGCAATTGACCTGTTTCAGAGTGAAAGGCATAGGCAGTAGAGTCAGCTACACAAGTTCCCTTTTGCTTCAGCCATTATTAGCAAGAATCTCCTAAACAAGCTTTTTTAAGCAAGAATCTCCTAAACAAGTCTATTTTGCAAGAATATTTATGCAAGGATCCCCAATGTAAGTAAATTTTTTTGCAAGAATCACCTAAACAAGCCTTTTTTGCAAGAATATTTATGCAAGGATCCCCAATGAAAGTAAATTTTTTTGCAAGAATCACCTAAACAAGCCTTTTTTGCAAGAATCTTTATGCAAGGATCTCCAATGCAAGTAATTTATTTTTGCAAGAATCTTTATGGAAGAATCTCCAATGCAAGTAATTTATTTTTGCAAGAATCTTTATGGAAGAATCTCCAATGCAAGTAATTTATTTTTGCAAGAATCTTTATGGAAGAATCTCCAATGCAAGTATTTTTTTTCAAGAATCTTTATAGAAGAATCTCCTAAACAAGCCTATTTTTGCAGAATCTCCTAAGCAAGCCTTTTATTGCAAGAATCTTTATGGAAGAATCTCCTAAGCAAGCCATTTTTTGCAAGAATCTTTATGCAAGAATCTCCTAAGCAAGCCATTTTTTGCAAGAATCTTTATGCAAGAATCTCCCAAACAAGCCTTAATTGCAAGAATCTCTGAAGTTCCTCAGAAAATCACACAGAGAGACAGACACAAACAAGCATGCATTGGATACACAAAATTACAGTAATTTTGAGCAATCATTCAGAACTGAGCCTTGCAATCAGTCACAAAGCTATCTTTTTTCTTGCCTAAAATAGTCATAAGTTGATAAAGCCAATTATCCAGTTTCACAGATGAGAAACAACAGCAATCAAGAAACAGCAAGATAATCAATTCTTGAGATTCAAAACAGCTTCTTTTTTGTGAAATCTAAAATCTTTTAAACCAAAAAACAAACATGGGTTTTCAAGCAATAAGCACACCAAATCAAATACAACCAAAATCAAGAACACTAAATGTAAAAAGACACAATCTTTCTCATCCCTGCATGTCAAATTTGAGACCCTCTCTCTCTCTTACACACACACACACACAAATAGAGAGAGGAGTTACGCTCTAGCGGGAGAAAGGCCAGCAGAAGGGGGGTAGCCATTGAAGAGAGAGGAGCGAAGGGCATTGAGAAGGGATTCCTCAGCAACAGGAGTTGTTTTGAAACTGGGATACGGCGAGGGATCTCCATGCCCAAGATGGATCACATCCCTTTTATCATTCTTGTTCAGATTCCCCTTCAATGTTTCAAGAAAGTCTCTGATTGTCACCGTTCGCTTCTCGCTTTTGAAACCCCACTTTGCCATTTTCTGCTCCATCAGTGAGTATGACTGTGTCACGAGTCACAAAGTTTGGTAGTACCAAAAATAAAATACAAAACAATGGTTTAATAGAGACAAACTGTTGAGAGGTTGGAAGTGAATGAGACAAAGATTTTAATCTTTTGCTTTGTTTCGAAATTCGCACGGAAAAATATAGTAAGAGTGAACTGTATCATTTTTAGTCCACTAATATAATTATCAATAAGACCAAAATACCATTGACAAAAAAAAGTATTGTTATACACTTCTATCAATAAGACCAAAATACCCTTAGCAATGGAGGGTAGTTTTGTACATTTGATGGCAGTTGTCATTCCCTTATTTTTTGGAGATATTGATTTATTGAGATAGCACGACACAAGCTTCTAGGGGTGCGGAAACGGTTCTCGGTTCTTGGTTAACTGAGAACCGAACTTTATTTTTTCGGTTATAGGTTAACTGAGAATCGAAAAAATAAGGTTAAGGTTCGGTCCCGGTTAGTGGGTTTAGGATTTAGGCGATTCCGGTTCTAACCGAGAACCGAAAGGTTAGAACCGAAGAACCGATTAGTGTGTTTAATTTTGATTTTTATAGATTCATTTTAATTTCATAAACTCAAACTCTATGTACCCATAATTTGTATGCATTTTAGACAAGAGAATACACAAATCAGAGAGATAATTAATCTCATGTAGCTACTTTGTTTATTAAAATTTAGATTGGTTATCATGAGATATAGGTATATTGACTTATCTTCCTCTCTCATCTAAATTCTCTTAGCACGCCGACACCGTTGCTCTCTCCCATACCGGTGACGACGAGGCTGCTGCTTTCTCCACACCGCTGCTCTCTCCGACGAGGCTGCTGTCCAACTCTCCACACCGCTGCTCTCTCCGACGAGGCTGCTGTCCAACTCTCCACGCCGATGTTCTCTCATTCGGTTCCTCTGGTGGAACCGAAGAACCTTTCGGTTAGGACCGATCGGTTCCTCAAGGAACCAAACTGACAGAGGATGCGGTTCCGATTCTAGATTTTGGAAAAATTGGGATTCGGTTAATCGACTAATCGGTTCGGTTAGAACCGAACTGGTTCAGTTGAACCAAACCGATCAAATCCCCACCCCTACAGGCTCCTTTTCATACAATTATGTGAGTACTTCCTCGGTGACTTAAAATTTGTCATTTATCTTTTGTCCATCCTTAAAAATTTATCATATTTTGCTTTTATGATTTTTAGTCGTAAACTTTATATTTTTACTAATTTATTTTCACTCATATTTCATTATAAAATTAATATATAAAAATAGAACTTATATATCATTAAATTTTTCAACTCACTTTTTATTTGTATATTTTTAAAATCCATGTCGAATCAAATAGTTACCATTATAAGGAATAGAGGAAGTATACCACACAAGTATGTTCATGAATTTTTATTTGTTTATTTTGTACTCCATATGTGGTTTTTACTCAGAGAGATCCTAAACATAACATCCCATTTTGGAATTTTAAAGTAATTGAGGGGAAAATGGCAATGTAAAGAGCCTTTTCTAGATTCCCATTTCGATTCTTTTACTTTCTTCCCATTTTTGTTAAAAGACATAAATATATTTCTTTATATATACACTTTGTAGTTTTCCTCAATCTAAAATATATTGCCTGATTTGTAATGTCACCCATAATAAATTTGATTAATATTCTTCCTATTTTGATAGTGATTATATCTTCCATCGATGTGATTAAATTCCACATTTTTAAAATTTTAGTAATAATTTTTTTACAAGAGTTGTCTTTCTTTTTCAAATCTTACAACGTGGGTTCATAAAAAAGGTTATTATCTTTTCGTAATAATTTATGTTCTAAATAAGCTTTATATCATAAAATAGCTTCTTAAAATAGCTTCCACACGCAAATTTTAGGAGATTTATTTATATTACTCTCTCTCCCGTCCAACAACGAGAGTTACATATTGTCATTTTGGTCCGTCCCACCGTTAGAGTTACATTTCACTTTTACCATAAATGGTAAATAGGTCATAGATTCCACTAATTCACTTCACTCACATTCTATTATAAAACCAATATAAAAAAGTGGACCTCATATTCCACTAACTTTTTCAGTCTTTTATACTCCCTTCGTCCCAAGGAAGATGACCCATTCCATGGGCGGAATGAGAATTTATGCAACTTTATTTTGTGTGTGAAGTGGAGAGAGTAAAGTAAGAGAGAGGAAATAAAGTAGAGAGAAATGTGTTTCCATTTTTAGTAATGAGTCATCTTGATGGGGACAAACTAAAAAGGAAAGTGAGTCATCTTCAATGGGACGGTGGGAGTATTTCTTAAAACTCATGTCCATACCAAATGTAACTCCTGTTGTGAGACAAATGAAGTATTATATTTCTGATGATATACATACTCCCTCCTAGAGCTGCCCAAGGTTTATCGAATCGACGGTTAAAACCGAAACCGTAACCGCCGGTTACGGTTCCGAACCGAAACCGCGAGAAATATTCCGAACCGAAACCGTGAATTTTAGAACCGTGATTCGGTTCAAGTTCCAAATTTTTCGAACCGAAACCGCGACTGAACCGCCGGTTCCGAACCGCCGGTTAACCGGCGGTTTCACAATTCCAACATGATATATACCTTTGAAAAATCTTGATGAATGGTGTTTGTACATATAGTCCGGATTTAAAAAGCCATCAAAATCTCGTCCATCCAAATTCCACATCAAATTCAATAGTCACAAGTTGTCCCATCAAATTCTGATGATCTTTTAATATGAGACTAATTAACATAGACCTTTTTAATTTTTATCATTCTCGAGAGTAAATGGCTGGCTTTTGATACAATACATATTATAAACCCTATTTAACGATTATTTTTTGTAAAACTTGATATACAAAATCCTATTTAATGATTTCTCGAGAGTAAATGCCTGGCTTTTGATATCATATATAATATACATATTATAAACCCTATTTAATGATTATCTAAATGGGATATTTTGATATTTGATTCAATTTATATTAGAAATTTCAAGGAAATATTGTTAAATGATCATCCATTCGGTTATTCCAAAATGAAATTAATATTAATATGAGTAATTTTCTTGATTGATCATACATTTCCAATTGTACTCTTTTTATATGATCATACATGATTTAGTTAATGCAATCTCACCATTTTTAAGTATGATTATGCAGTCTTCAAAATATGAATATGCATTCTTCAAAATTGATTGGTTCATTGGTTGGTGGTGAGTGATGGTTGCACTCTTCAAAAATGATTGCACAAAACACTATTTTTTTAATTTTATTTATTTATTTATTTATTATTTAAAAGTTGATTTTAAATTCAAATTGGATCTCATTTCCCTCTATCTTTATCTATAAATACTCCCATCTATTCTCACTTACATTCACCCTATTCTTGTTTTAACAAAAATTTCTCTCTTCAAGGCGGGCTGTATGGTTCTAGAAAGATCATTTCAGCCAATCCAGAACGTAAATTTATCAAACTCTGCTTCACCCAAATTTGGTTTCAGTTAATTGATATCATTTTCACCTAACTCATTTTACTTCAATTTAAACTATCTATTTTCTTGTTTCAATTTATTTTATAATTTCAAACTACATGGCAAAAAAAAAATGAAAAAAACCGCGAAACCGAACCTAAACCGCTACGAACCGTCCAAAAACCGACGGTTTGGAACCGAAACCGAAACTGCCGATTTTCGAACCGAAACCAAAACCGTGAAATAGCCTCACGGTTCGGTTCCGGTTCCATATTTTCCAAAACCGGAACCTGCGGTTCCGAACCGAAACCGCCGTTTCATGAACCGTGGGCAGGTCTACTCCCTCCGTCCCATTCAAGATGACCACTTTTCAATTTTGAAAATAATCTCCTCTCTTCTCGTTCAAATATTTAACTACCTTTTTCCTCTTTACTTTATTCCACCTTACAACACTTTCTAAAATCTCGTGCCACTCAAGAATGTGGTCATCTTGAGTGAGACGGAGGGAGTATTAAAGGTGACACGAACAACATATTACAATAACAAAATGAAAAACACAATCTAATAATCTGGTAAATCATAACCAGATCCTCCAATATTGTTGAAGTCTGAAGAATATGTTCTAGTTGCATCATCATTTGATTGTTCTTGTTGTTGAGCGCTTTTATTAAAATGCGTCTTCTTTCAGCTTGGAATAAGCACGACTATGGGGATCATCTATGAAGCCAAGTTCATAGCCGTTATTTTTATTATAGGTGTATTTTAACTTTTAAATTAGTGTAATTTTTTTTAATATAAAGTATATTTATTACATACATATATTAATAAGAAAATTTTATTTTATTTATATAGATTATTAATAATGTGTCGTGGTATTAATGTGTAATTTAAAAGAGTGTATAGCTTTAACTGAAATATAGAATATTCTTTTGTGTTAATAAAATTTGGAGTAAATGATTGGAATAAAATTACTTTCAAATGACATAAATTTAAAAATAGATTCGAACTTAATGTAAATTTATTGAAGATGACTTAAAGGCAAAATACACCAACTAAGAATTTATATACAATTTCTTATAAAATCGAATTTCACTCGATCTAATTTCTTCTTGACAAATAGGAACGTCTGTTTCGACTCACCGGTCATTTCTAATACGACGTGATAAGTTAAATCACAAGTATGCTTCTTCTTAGAACAAATAAAACTTCTTTTCTCTTGCCTTCGGTTGTTGCGATGGCGATACGAAAGGGAAAAATCTATTGAAAAGCACTTATAAGCAAGTAAAATTTCCCAAGAATTGAACCAAATTGGGTTGTTAAAACTTAAAAGAAGACTCACTAATTCTTCTCACTAATTTAAAATATATAGCATATCATTACTGGAATATAGCATTAGATGATAACAATTATAATTAACAATATATCTTCTCACTAAACACTACGCACGTAAACATACATATTTTACAAAATAGCAATAAATTAATCACCTAAATGTATCATGACTAAACATAGACAAAATCTAAGATAGGTGATTCAACATGATATAATATTTTTGTATGTTTCTTGGCATGTCTTTCACAGAAAGCTCTCATTCTTCCAAAGGCTTCGTCGATGTACAATTCCTCCACAGCAAATGTCACTCTCACCCAATTCTTCAACCCTAATCCGACCCCTACACCCATCAAAGAATTAATCTTGTCAAAAATAAATTAATCATGAATAATTTTTTTAAAACTATTTATATAGATTTTTGCACAATAATTCACCTGGAACAAGCACAACCGATTCCTCCTTAGCCAGTTTGCAACAGAAGTCCAAATCATCCTTAATCCCTTCTAGCTTCGACAAATCCAGTTTTATCTGATCATGCAAATTAAAATCTCATTATCATCATGCCAGTATTTAATTTAAAATTTGCAAAAATAATTAATTTATGTGCATTTGATTTTACCATAAGAAACATGCATCCTTGAGGTTTGATGGGGCAGCTGATGCCTGGGATTTCATTGGTAAGTTTGTAGCATTTGTCTGCTGATTCTCTTAACTGATTCACAATTTTATCGTAGAATTCAGTTGGAGTTTTTAATAGAATCTCGGGAAGCGCCGCCTACATTATTCACATTAACCTAGATTAATGGATTGTTAATCGATATGTTTATAGTATTAAATAAAATGCTCGAGCCAAAAATAACGAGCAACACATCAATAGTATATAAACAATAACAAAGAAGGCAACGAACTCAATCTGTGATTGAGGAATTAACCTGTATAAAGGTCACTGGGTCAGACGAAATGTTAAAAAAACCTTTGATGGTGTCAACAATCTGCAATTAAGAAAATTTAATTAGTGTAATTTCTTGGTACTAATTAAAATGTCATTACTTATAGCAATAATTAAAAGGGTTTGAGAGATTTATATATAAGAAAAGTACCCCATGCTTAATGAGGATGTCATCTAGGTCATTAAGGACAAGCCAACCAATTCTCCAACCTGGTACTATCCATTTTTTAGACAATGATCCAAGGGTAATAATTGGTGCAATTGATGCAAAAACTCCCATTGGTGTAAAAGGATTGCTTCCAAAAGTGAGATGGCCATAAACTTCATCTGCAATCACTAATATCCCCATCTTTCTTGATGTTTCTGCAATCTTTTTCAAGTGGTCATATTTGAAAACATTCCCACATGGATTCCCAGGATTTATAATAACGATGGCGACTGTGTTCTCGTCTCCCAAGGCTTCAACGGCGGCCAGATCAACCTCCCAGTCCAATTCCGGGACAAGATCATAGTGGCGGACCTCAAGGCCCGCGAAGGCTGCCCTAGCCTCGTAGTCTGGATAGCCAGGCCGGGGAAGTAGAATGTTTGCCCCAGGGCAGGCAAGGGCGGTTAGAGCGGCTTCCAATGCTTGGGTGCATCCATTGGTTAGGAAAACATCATCACATGTTACGTTGTAGGGAAGGTCTTTGGATAGATATTCTGCTACAGCACTGCCAAAATTAAAATAATGTAAATAATAAGTATGTAGTAAATATAGTGTGTGTAATAGAATATAGAATAATTTATATATGCATACAAGATTGATAATACATTTATTTCCAAGAGACACTTAATTTGGGATGAAATTGTTTATTTCACTCAAAGATGACCAATTGAATTATTGTTTGTATCTTGATCAATTTATAGGTTATTTTGGAAATGAAAATAACATAATCAATAAATTATAGGTAATAAAATTAAATTAAACTCAACATGCCATACATATAGCTAGTAGTATATTATATAAAATAATATTTATTTTATTTATATTTATTCAAGTTATACAAGACTTCAACACCAATTATCATTTAATACTATTAGCAAATAAACAAGTTAAATAGAATAGTATATCTCAGTTCACAACGGTAAGAAATTTAGCTAGAATAAGAGGTAAATATTTTTAGTTTAGTGATACTTTCTATGTTTACACCAAGTAATAGTAACTAAAAGTTGTGATAAACTTCTCAATTAAAAATATGAACTTACTATTTCAGGCTATATAGCCGTTATGTAATAACTTACCTGAGCATGTACCAAATTTTAAAGACAAAAAAAGAAAAAGACAAGCATATACCTAAGATTGAATTGGTATTGAATTTCTCCGAGATTAATTTTATCACATGATACAAACTACAAGACAAGACTCATAAATCAAGACTAATCATCCTGAGATTAAGTATGAGGTCCTTTCAATCTGATCATAAAACTCAAAATCATGTCCAATTATTTTATTAGTCTATTTATTAAACTAGAGATACTAAGCAAGTATAATTGTGCATGCATGTAGCTAGGTTTTCATGCAGCGGACGTATCAATCCCAATTAATTCACATTTAATTAATCAAATCCAAGATAGAGATGATAATATATACCTGCGGGCGGCGGGGAGACCTGCGGTGGTCGAGTAGCCGTTGAAGTTGGCCGAGCAAAGGGCATTGGAGACGGCCTCCTCCACGAAAACCGAGGTGCGAAAGGAAGGGAAGGCGGAGGGATCCCCTTGGCTTAAATGAATAACGCTTTTACCATTATTTTCATCTAAAGTTTTTACAACTCCATCCATCACCCCTCTCAATGTCATCGCTCCCGCTCCAATCACTTTTGAGTTTCCTCCGAAACGCCACCGTGATTCCGCCATCCAAATAAATTTAGAGAGAAATTTTAGCTATGGAAGTAGCTAGGTTAGTTCAAATTGCAATGGTGTTTGAGATTTGGTGAAATTAAAGAGGTTAGTTAGTCACATTTTATAGTTGCATGAGGCAATCAATTAATTAACGGTCTTTCTTTTAGAATTAAAGAGAAATTTCGAAGAGGGATCAATTATAGTAAATGAAATGATAAACTCGTGATTTTTCACATAAAATTAATCCCACACCTTTTATTTTTTTTAAATATTTCTATTGTGGTCCAAAAATGTACTAATGGCTTTTCAAATAAAATTAATCCCACCACTTTTTTTTTTTCTTAAATATTTCTATTGTGGTCCAAAAATGTACTAATCAGTTGGTGACTTAGAGTATTTATATTCTGTATGACTGAAGACTTGTGCATGTGTAATGCATGAAATGTTTAAACTAATAATGGATTGTAACATTATTCATTTGAATTACCCAATCCGTTACATCCTTATGCATATATATAGTATATAACAAATTTTGTATATTTTTTTAAATTAAATTTGTAGATGATTCACCTTCGTTTAAGGTAGCTTCTAAGAATATTCATACCTAGCTATAGGATGACTCATACCTAGCTTTAGGTCTCTATGTTGTATATGTCTTTTTTAGTATGTATGACTATTTTAATTTATTTTAGCACGTTTCAGAGATTATAAAAATAGTAGTATCGTATAAGTTGATTGTTTGAAGGTGTAATCATGCTATATGCGTAACGACCGAGTGAAAATATTCTATCAATAATTAGTCAAATAATATTACTTCCATATGGGGAGAAAATAATTATTAATGAATGATTCTATCCATAAGCTAGGGGAGAAATGATTAATCAAATATTATAAGCATTATAGTACGATTTATTTTTAGTCGGTCTTGTTTAGTTGTTATATACTTGTCATATTTGTTGAGTCTTCCTTGACTGGATGCAAAAGTTTTGAAGTCTATCTCGAAATTACTTTTGCAAAAGATAACAACTATGTTTTGAAATGCAGTTTTTCTATAGCCTTGTTTATAGTTATTTAAAAAATAACTCGAAATATCCATTTTGCTTGACAAGTTTGAAATAAAAAAAATGTCTCAAAATAGAGCGATTCCAAGAATTTGAAATTTATAACACGTAGTTAGATATGTACTAATGTAATTTTAGAATATTACGAATGAATCACTAAGATAACAAGTGAATGAGAGACAACAAGTCATCCTTTGTAAACCACCACAAACCCTAACCCGGTCCCCGACCAACGGGTAAGCTTCACACATAAGCCCGAACCAACAGCCATGAAGAAGAAGAAAAGTCGTGGATTGAAGGACACCGATCTTCGCGTGTTGAAGTGCGAGTCTCAATCTTTAAGGGGAATGTGTGCCAAGGGTTTGGATTGGCTTTTACTTAAGAGACTTGGGCAACAATACTTGTGCCTTAATTTCTCACAATATCAATTAGTGACATCACTTGAGTAATGTGACAATCGAATAAGGGACGTTGCACAATTATTATAGTCCTCACTAGTGATATTCAAACCATATTTGAGGAAGGAACCGAGAAAAATCGATTGATTGATTCTAACACTATTGCATAGCTTATATTCTATTACATGTGTAATGTAAAGGAACTTATGTAAAAAGAAATACATCGATTTAATAAGTTAGTAACAACCTCTTCCAACTAAACACTAGGTAGTGTTTTACAAAATAACACTAAATCAATATCCTAAATATGTTATGACTAAACATAAACAAAATCAAAGACAGGTGATTCAACATAATATGATATTTTCGTATGTCTCTTAGCATGTCTTTCGCAAAAAGCTCTCATTCTTCGAAAGGCTTCATCAATGTATGATTCCTCCACAGCAAATGTCACTCTCATCCAGTTCTTCAGCCCTAATCCAACACCTACACCCACCAACAAATTATTCTTGTCAAAAAATTATGAACCAATTTTTTATTTTTTTATAAAAAAAATCAACTTTTTTTTTTTTTTTTTTTATATATCGATTTTGGCATTAAAATTCACCTGGGACAAGAACAACCGATTCCTCCTCAGCCAGTTTGCAGCAGAAGTCCAAATCGTCTTTAATCCCTTCCAGCTTCGAAATATCGAGTTTAATCTGATCATGCAAATTAAAATCTCATTACCATCATGCCAATTATTTAATTTAAAATTTGCAAAAATAATTAATTTATGGGCATTTGATTATTACCATAAGAAACATGCATCCTTGAGGTTTGATGGGACAACTTATGCTCGAGATTTCATTAGTAAGCTTGTAGCATTTTTCTGCAGATTCTCTAAAAAGATTCACGATCTTGTCATAGAATTCAGTTGGAGTCTTTAATAAAATCTCAGGAAGTGCCGCCTGCATTATTCACAAAAACACAAATTAATGGATTGTTAACCGATATATTTTTTATTAAATAAAACACTCGAGCAAAAATAACATGAAACATCACAACAAAATCAATATGTAATTGAGGAATTAACCTGTATAAAGGTCACTGGGTCGGACGAAATGTTAAAAAAACCCTTGATGGTGTCAACAATCTGCAATTAAGAAAATTTAATTACTCTTCTAACTATTTAAAATGTCATGAAGATTGATTATAGCTATAATATTAGTAACAAAAAAGGGTTTGGGTGATATATAAGAAAATTACCCCATGGTTAGTGAGAATGCCATGTAGGTCATTTATGACAAGCCAACCTAATCTCCAACCAGGCACAATCCATTTCTTTGACAATGATCCAAGAGTAATAATGGGAGCAATTGATGCAAATACCCCCATTGGAGTAAATGGATTGCTTCCAAAAGTGAGATGGCAATAAACTTCGTCTGCAATCACTAAGATTCCCATCTTTCTTGCTGTTTCTGCAATCTTCTTCAAGTGGTCATATTTGAAAACATTCCCACATGGATTCACAGGGTTTATTATAACGATGGCGACCGTGTTCTCGTCTCCCAAGGCTTCAACCGCGGCCAGATCAACCTCCCAGTCGTTTTCAGGGACTAGGTCAAAGTGGCGGACCTCAAGCCCCGCAAAGGCTGCCCTAGCCTCGTAGTCAGGGTAGCCTGGCCGGGGAAGCAGAATGTTTGCCCTAGGGCGGGCAAGGGCGGTTAGAGCGGCTTCCAATGCTTGGGTGCATCCATTGGTTAGGAAAACATCATCACCTTTTACGTTGTAGGGAAGGTCTTTTGAGAGATACTCTGCCACAGCACTGCCAAAATATATAGAGATTTTGCTTGTTAATTATTACTATACAATAAATTAAACCGAAAAATGTATAATTATGCATGCATGTAAAATGTTTTATATATATATATATAATATATATACCTGCGGGCGGTGGGGAGACCGGCGGTGGAGGAGTAGCCGTTGAAGTTGGCGGAGCGGAGGGCATTGGAGACGGCCTCCTCCACGAAAGCGGAAGTGCGGAAGGAAGGGAAGGCGGAGGGATCGCCTTGGCTTAGATGAATAACGCTTTTTCCATTATTTTCATCTAAACTTTTGATAACTCCGTCCATCACCCCTCTAAGCGTCATCGCTCCCGCTCCGATCACTTTCGAGTTTCCTCCGAAACGCCACTGTGATTCAGCCATTGATGTAAATTAAGTGAGATAGAGAAATTTTAGCTATGGAAGTAGCAAGTTTAGTTTGCAGTTGTGTTTGAGATTTGATGAAATTACTGAGGTCAATTTGCCCTTTTATAGTTTCATGAGGCGCGTGATTAATTAACGGCCTCTTTTAAAATTTTGAAGAGAAATTTCGCAGAGAGATCAGTTATTCTACATGAAATGATAAACTCGTGCCCTTTTACATATAATTAATCCCACCACCTTTTGTTTTTATTTTTTATTTCAATTCTCTCTTGTGGTCCAAAAAATGAACCAATCAGTAGTTAGTACGTATGGCAATAGTGCAGCAGGCCAAGTAGTGATGAATGATTAGTGAATTAGTAGTATAAACTAATGATGGAGACTAGTATACTAATTATTTTTAAAATTATTAGTTTGAACCACTCTAAGTTCTACATCTATACAGATTTTGCATATATAATTATTAGAAATATATAGGATATATGTTGGAGGAGTAATTTAGTTTGGAGGAAATATTTGAGAGGAGGATGTGTGGAATATGTAGGAAGTAATTTAGGAGATGTTGGTGATGTGGGAAAAGTAAGAACACTTTATTTCTCAAACTTCAACTTCATCCACTTCTCCAAAATGGTACAACTCTCACATATTTATAGGCATACATCTCCTATTCTAGAATTCTCTACTAGATATTTTTCTACATAAAAATCTATTTATTCTAGGGAATTCTACTAAAAATATCTAGATATTCTCCTACTTAATTCTAGAGAATTCTATATTATCTACTCTATTCTCCTTAAATATCTAGATATTTCTACTAAAATATATAGATATTTTCTTAATCCCATTCTAATAATTCAACATAATATCTAGATATTTATCCTATCTAGATAATTCTACTAAAAAAATCAAGTTTAATTATTTTTATTCCAACAATAATACTGATAGCGCCCTCACGTTGTTTAAAGTAAAAAAATGTGTTGTATAGTGTAGTTGTTAATTGTTAATAATGACAGTGCTTAGTAATATTGAGGTAGCTTCTTAGAATATTCATACCTGGAGTCTCTATGTTTTGTATTTCTTTTTAGTATGTATAGCAATTTTAATTTATTTAAACAGTACTTACATATTATGGATAAGATTTAAGCTATTAGATAGTGCTAAGATAATATCAAGATACAAGAATAAGTAAAAATATATTTTATCTTTAATTAAATTAGTCACATAGAGCGGGCGAGATCGAATTGATCATGCATGCATTTGAATGATGGATAACTGGTCAGTTTAAAACCCCTAAACAAAGATTCGTCATTGAGCACATAATTCTCGCTTTAAAATCTTAATCCACACACTATTAGTTAGTATAAGGAAGTAAAGATGGATCCACGAGGAAGAAGGCTTTTCAACCATATGCTTAGACATTTTGGAAGGTTTTTGGCTATACTGCAACGCTTTAAGGTGAGTTAAATTAAACTACGAACATGAAATTAAACTACGAACTAAACTGGCCAAGAGGCCATCCAAATGCACATGGTTGTAGGTAAAGGAAATCAAAACACTTATGGTTTGTGAAATATAGTAAAACCACTATATTCTAAGTAATTATTAGGGTTAATAGTAGGTTATGGCTTAAGTTTGTTATTATAAATCAAAATTGAGACAAAAATTTCAAAAAGATGCGAACTTGGGATCGTTTAAATTTTAACGGGCCTTGTTCAAATCACGTCAACGACTCGTTTAAATTATTTTGTTCTCCTATTTATAATTAGGTTATAAACAATCATAAAAAAATGCTAAAGTTGAGATCATTTAGTATCTCCCTTCTTTAAATCATGTCAACAGATTTGTTAAATTAATAATTAGGTTAAAAGTATTTATCTTGAACTCAAAAACTTATTATTAAAAGGTCATGATATAAGCATGTGAAGAGTTTAGATATTAAAATTTGATAAGATCTACATATTCACGTCTCGGATATTATAAAAAGATCAATATATAGTAGTATTTGGAAGGTAGTATAGGTTTTAGAATATACACGTTGTTACAAATTCAGTTTCTTCGTTAATAAATACTACTACTAAGCATGATTTTAATATGGTCTTGTTTGGTTATTAAATTCGTGAGTATTTGGAGAGAGTGTTTCTTAATTGACTGTAATCAGACCAATTTATATACTGCACTAAAAATTATACCTTCATTTCTCATCAGACTTATATATATAGCAGTTTCAATGGAAATGATATATAAACTCGAGCCTTTTCAGTTTCACATAAAATTAATACCACCACCTTTTATTTAAAAATAAAATAAAATTCGGTTGTGGTTCAAAAAATACCAATCAGTAGTTGTATACTCCCTCCGTCCCAGAAAGATTGTCCCAGTTTATTTTTTACACTCGTTTTGCAAAAATAATAATAAATAGGTAAAGTTGAAAGAGAGTAAAATAAGAGAAAGAATAATATAGGTAAGACTATTCTCTACGTTATTCTCTCTTTTACTTTACTCTCTCTCTAGTTTAACTATTTATTATTATTTTTGCAAAACGAGTGTGAAAAAGGAAATGGGACAATCTTTCTGGGACGGAGGGAGTATAATATAGTAGGAGTAGTATGTATGACTCATAACATTTGCAGGTGTATTGCATGAAATGTTTAAACTAATAATGGATGGTATATTATACTAGTAAGTTTTGACATTATTCATTTGAATTACTCAAAGTCTTTCACGCATATACATATACATATAGTATAACCGTTTTGCTAAATAAGATAAGAAATGCGGGCTTCGTGTCAAGATAAGCTCGGATGAAGGTTTTTTCGTTGTTGTTTGGTAGACAAGAAATTATCTAGATTTTGTATTAATAAATCATAATAAATGAGGTAGAAATGCTATCCGACCAAATTTGTGAGATACATATCTTTGTATTTTAAGAAAAATTTTGCGGGCTCGGATGGGCTATAGAGAAAACCACGGGCTGACATAATAGGTTAACTATGATATCAAACACTTAGAAATAGTCATATAAGTATCTATATCTAGACATTACTAACTTATCAAACGAGAAGACTTAATTTTTAGCTCATGATTCACCTTTGTTTAGGGTATCTTCTGAGAATATTCATACTGAGCCCTAGGTTTCTATGTTGTACGTATATGGCTTATTTAAGTATATATGTATGACTATTTTGAATTATTTAACACGTTTCGAATATTATAAAAATAGCATCGAATAAGTTTGAAGGTGCAATCATGTCGTATGTTTAATTAACAAGTGAAAATATTCTATCATTAGTCAAATAGTACTATTACTTCCATAAGGGGAGAAAATGATTATAAATTCGTCACTATTTGTAGAGAGTCTTCCTTTGACTGGATGCAAAAGTATTGAAGTCTATCTTGATATCCATTTTTCAAAAAAATCAACTAAGCTTTGAAGTGTAGTTTTTCTTTAACCTTGATATTTGAAAAATAACTCCAATTCTGTATTTGTTTGATAAGTTTATTCGAAAAAAAAATGATACAAGAATTTCATTCATGGAATAAAGAATGCATTCTTAAGTATACGGAGTATTTATTTTCCGGTACATATCATTAAATGATACTACAAGAATTTCTAATAATCTAATTCCAACTACACACTACGTATTTTTCAAATTAACACTGAATCAGTCTTCTAAACGTATTATGACTAAACATAAACAAATTCAAAGACAGGTGATTCAACATAATATGATACTTTTGTATGTATCTTAGCATGTCTTTCACAAAAAGCTCTCATTCTTCGAAAAGCTTCATCGATGTATGATTCCTCCACAACAAATGTCACTCTCATCCAGTTCTTCAGCCCTAATCCAACACCTACACCCACCAACAAATTATTCTTGTCAAAAAATTATGAATTAATTTAATTAAAAAAAAAAACAACTTTCTTAATTTCTTTTATTTATAGATTTTGGCATAAAGATTCACCTGGGACAAGAACAACTGATTCCTCCTTAGCCAGTTTGCAGCAGAAGTCCAAATCATCTTTAATCCCTTCCAGCTTCGACATATCAAGTTTGATCTGATAATGCAAATTAAAATAACATTATATATCGTCATGCAAATATTTAAATTTTTTTAATTTTAAACAGATGCAAAATTTAATTTCATAGGTATTTGATTATTACCATAAGAAACATGCATCCTTGAGGTTTGATGGGACAACTTATGCCGTGATTTCATTAGTAAGTTTGTAGCATTTTTCTGCGGATTCTCTAAACAGATTCACAATCTTGTCATAGAATTCTGTTGGAGTCTTCAATAGAATTTCGGGAAGCGCCGCCTGCATTATTCACATAAACACAAATTAATGTATTGTTTAACCGATATGTTTTTTTATGAAATAAAATACTCGAGCCAAAAATAATGAGCAACATCACAAGCAATTGAGGAAAGAAACAATAATAAAAGACAACGAAATCAATATGTAATAGAGGAATTAACCTGTATAAAAGTCACTGGGTCAGACGAGATGTTAAAAAAACCCTTGATGGTGTCAACAATCTGCAATTAAGAAAATTTAATTAGTCTTGTAACTATTTAAAATGTCAAGAAGATTGATTATAGCTATAATATTAGTAACAAAAAAGGGTTTGGGAGATATATAAGAAAATTACCCCATGGTTAGTGAGAATGCCATGTAGGTCATTTATGACAAGCCAACCAATTCTCCAACCAGGCACAATCCATTTCTTTGACAATGATCCAAGTGTAATAATGGGAACAATTGATGCAAACACCCCCATTGGTGTAAATGGATTGCTTCCAAAAGTGAGATGGCAGTAAACTTCATCTGCAATCACTAATATCCCCATCTTTCTTGCCGTTTGTGCAATCTTCTTCAAGTGGTCATATTTGAAAACATTCCCACATGGATTTCCCGGGTTTATAATAACAATGGCAACCGTGTTTTCATCTCCCAAGGCTTCAACTGCCGCCAGATCGACTTCCCAGTCGTTCTCAGGGACCAGGTCAAAGTGGCGGACCTCAAGCCCCGCAAAGGCTGCCCTAGCCTCGTAGTCAGGGTAGCCCGGCCGGGGAAGCAAAATGTTTGCCCCCGAGCGGGCAAGGGCGGTTAGAGCGGCTTCCAATGCTTGGGTGCATCCATTGGTTAGGAAAACATCATCACCTTTTACGTTGTAGGGAAGGTCTTTTGAGAGATACTCTGCTACAGCACTGCCAAAATTCATAGAGATTTTGCTCGTTAATTACTATACAATAAATTAAACCACAATTATGCATGCATGTAAGTTTTCATGTAAACTATTTTTGTATATATATATATATATATATATATATATACCTGCGGGCGGTGGGGAGACCGGCGGTGGAGGAGTAGCCGTTGAAGTTGGCGGAGCGGAGAGCATTGGAGACGGCCTCCTCAACAAAAGCAGAAGTGCGGAAGGAAGGGAAGGCGGAGGGATCGCCTTGGCTTAGATGAATAACGCTTTTTCCATTATTTTCATCTAAATTTTTCATAACTCCTTCCATCACCCCTCTCAGCGTCATCGCTCCCGCTCCGATCACTTTCGAGTTTCCTCCGAATCGCCACTGTGATTCGGCCATCGATGTAAATTTAGAGATATGGAGAATGATTTTAGGTATGGAATTAAGTAGCAAGTTTAATTTGCAGTTGTGTTTGAGTTTTGATGAAATTAATGAGGTTAATTTGCTCTTTTATAGTTGCTTGAGGCGCGTGATTCATTCACTTTCGTTTTAAAAATAAGTAAAGAGAAATTTCGCAGAGAGATCAGTTATATACTTGTATTTGAAATGATAAACTCATGCCCTTTTACATATAATTAATCCCTCACACCACCTTTTATTTTATTTTTAAAATTTTCTGCTGTGGTCAAAAAAATGAACCAATCAGTTGTTAGTATGGCAATAGTGCAGCAGGCCGAGTAGTGATGAATGATTAGTGAATTAGTAATTTAAACTAATGATTGAGACTAGTATATTAATTATTTATTCGTTTGAACTACTCAAAGATATACATCTATAGTACTCCTATAATTTTTGCACATATATAGTATAAAATTGGTAGCTGGTCACGTTGTTTAAAGTAAAAAAATGTGTTGTATAGTGTAGTTGTTAATTGTTATTTATGACAGTGCTTAGAAATATTGAGGTAGCTTCTTAGAATATTCATACCTAACTCTAAGTCTCTGTGTTGTGTATGACTCTTTTAGTATGTGTAGCTCTTTTAATTTATTTAAACAGTACTTACTACATACATATTATGGATAGGATATAATATACTTAGATAGGGTTGTGTCCATTAGAAAAGATAACTGATCATCCATCATTCAAATGCATGCATGATTAATCCTCCGGTTTATAATTAGGTTATAAAGAATCATAAAAATGTGCTAAACTTGAGATCATTTAGTATCTCCCTTCTCTAAATCATTTAGGTTAAAAACTACTATATTCACGTTTAGATATTATAAATAGAATAGTAGTTGGAAGGTACTACGTTTTAGAATATACACGTTCTTGCATATAATTTGTGGTTATGATTACAAAATTCCGTTTCTTCATTAATAAATACTGAGCTCATGATTAAATTTGTAGCTCATGATTCGCCTTTGTTTAAGGTATCTTATGAGAATATTCATACCTAGCCCTAGGTGTCTATGTTGTACATATATGGCTTTTTATTTTAGTATGTAGGACTATTTCACTTTATTTAACACGTTTTGAATATTATAAAAATAGCATAGGTGCAATCATATCATATGTTTAACGAGTCAAAATGTTCTATCATTAGTCAAATAGTACTATTACTTCCATAAGGGGAGAAAATGATTATTAATGAATGATTTTATCCATAAGATCATAATTAATAAATTAGTCAATCCGTTAAGGTCTTGTTTAGTTGTTAAATTCGTCGCTATTTGTAGAGAGTCTTTCTTGACTGGATGCAAAAGTTCTGAAGTCTATCTTGAAATCACTTTTTTTTTCAAAAAAAAAAAAAACAACTAAGTTTTGAAGTGTAGTTTTTCTTTAACCTTGATATTTGAAAAATAACTCCGATTATGAAAAAGAAAAAAAAATCATCTCCAATGATAATTATTTATTTTCTGAAATCTGAATCCTTATTTCTAACTTCTAAGCCCATAAAGGATTCACTTTACTAATAATTTTTCCCATGAATGTGAAAAGATCAACCCTTACTAAACGGATACAAATAAAGTAGATTGACAAGTAATACAACAAATAATATCTACAAGATTTAATCTGAAATGTAACACAAAGTTAGATATGTATAGAACTAAAAATATTACCAGTGAATCGGTAATTAAGAAAACAAGTGAATGAGTAAAAGATTTAGGACGTAATGGTTTAGTTCTATAAGGAGCCAACAAGTCTTCCTATGTAAACCATCACAAACCCTAAGTCTAACTACCAAACACAGTTCTTCGAATCCTTAAAAACCAGAAACTAATTAGGTCCATGTCACAAATAAATGATGGATAAGAATATGAGATTGCATTCATAATAATATTTATTTTGCGATACATATCATTAAATAATACTTACAAGAATTTCTAATAATCTATTTCCAACTAAACACTAGGTAAACATACATAGTATATATTTTACAAAATAACACTAAATCAATATCCTAAATGTGTTATGACTAAACATAAACAAAATCAAAGACAGGTGATTCAACATAATATGATATTTTTGTATGTCTCTTAGCATGTCTTCGCAAAAAGCTCTCATTCTTCGAAAGGCTTCGTCAATGCACGATTCCTCCACAGCAAATGTCACTCTCATCCAGTTCTTCAGCCCTAATCCAACACCTTCACCCACCAACAAATTATTCTTGTCAAAAAATTATGAATAAAATTTTTAAAAAAAAGTCAACTTCCTTATTTTCATTTATATATAGATTTTGGCACAAAAATTCACCTGGGACAAGAACAACTGATTCCTCCTTAGCCAGTTTGTAGCAGAAGTCCAAATCATCTTTAATCCCTTCCAGCTTTGACAAATCGAGTTTAATCTGATCATGCAAATCAAAATCTCATTATCATCATGCCAATTATTTAATTTAAAATTTGCAAAAATAATTAATTTATGGGCATTTGATTATTACCATAAGAAACATGCATCCTTGAGGTTTGATGGGACCACTTATGCCCGGGATTTCATTAGTAAGTTTGTAGCATTTTTCTGCGCATTCTCTAAATAGATTCACGATCTTATCATAGAATTCAGTTGGAGTCTTCAATAGAATCTCGGGAAGCGCCACCGGCATTATTCACATAAACACAAATTAATCGATTGTTAACCGATATGCTTTTTATTAAATAAAATACTCGAGCAAAAATAACAAGCAACATCACAACGAAATCAATATGTAATTGAGGAATTAACCTATATAAAGGTCACTGGGTCAGACGAGATGTTAAAAAAACCTTTGATGGTGTCAACAATCTGCAATTAAGAAAATTTAATTAGTCTTGCAACTATTTAAAATGTCATGAAGATTGATTAAAGCTATTAGTATCAAAAAAGGGTTTAGGCGATTTATAAGAAAATTACCCCATGGTTAGTGAGAATGCCATGTAGGTCATTTATGACAAGCCAACCAATTCTCCAACCAGGCACAATCCATTTCTTTGACAATGATCCAAGTGTAATAATGGGAACAATTGATGCAAACACCCCCATTGGTGTAAATGGATTGCTTCCAAAAGTGAGATGGCAGTAAACTTCATTTGCAATCACTAATATCCCCATCTTTCTTGCCGTTTGTGCAATCTTCTTCAAGTGGTCATATTTGAAAACATTCCCATATAGATTCCCGGGGTTTATAATAACAATGGCAAGGGGCATGTCTCATGAAGAGACTATCTACGATTGAAGACTAGTGCAAGGGGCATGTCTCATGAAGGCACTATATCAAGTGTTAACATTTTCGAAAATATGATTAAAATAACTCTTCATATTTCTCTACTAAAAATAATGTAATTCACACTTTTAACAAAATAATGAATCATAATTCATAATATTCAAAACTTCAAAATTATGACCATATAAAAATTCAAATGATAAACTATATAAAAAAAAAAATACTTTAATTGGTTGAATTAACATATAGCCCTTTTGAATGTTGGAGCGTATATCTTTAATTATTACACTTTTTAACGTGGCATGTTGGAACATGAAACATCTATACTATTTTTATACTACTAGTTTACAATTTTCTTTTTCTAAAAATATACCTAATATGAAGTATTTATTTTACTCAGCATGATAACCTACAGATAAGATAATTAGATTCTCCATATAATCGTATCCTATAAAATTACATCATTAGTAAACAAAATTTAGTAGCAGACTATTTTATTTTGTTTGAACAATAAATATTATGCATGTTTGAGTTAAGGATGTTACAGTTCGTCCCTCTCTAAGAACTCTAAGAAATATAGGGATAAAATTCTCGAACCATATACACACGGTACTCTAACTATTGTAATCAAAGAAAAAAAAACAACAATAAATGAAATGAAAGTTATAATGAATCTCTTCCCACACAACACAACCTCTCTATCCCGACCAAGAGAGATGTTCCATAGCTTTGTGGCTATTAGAGCATTAGCAATGAAAGAGCCCTTCTTTTTTCGAGGGCCAATCTTGTAGCAAAAAGGTGATGCGGTCACCCCAGCCGCCCCCACACTCCGTCCCGACAGTTTGTGAGGGGGTACAATCAGGGTACACAGTGGCCCGTTAGAGGGGAGGCCTTCAACCCACTGTCCTGATAGGAGGACATCTCTCAAGGCCTCACACTTGTGCCTGAGAAATGGAAGCTCCCAGATGCCAGTAGTGGGATTCGAACCCAGCTCCTTGTAGCAATGGAAGGGTCCTCCCATTTCCAATTAATTGCACGTCATCATTTATTTTGCTTTTAAATTTGCAGCACTTTTACATTTAGAGTATGTTATTAATTTAATTAAATTAAATATAAAAATATTATAATACATGAAATAAATTTTAATTTATCTCCAAGTTACAAGACCTATTCTTCCTCAACCTATTAATTAAACAAGACCTATTAAAACCCTTTCTTCTTCTTCTTCTCTCTCATTCTGTTTTAGCAAAAAGAAAAAAAAAATGAGGATCATACTACAATGGAGGGCCGATCGACGCCGCATTTGGATCGGCCTTTTTGGAGAGAGGGGATGGAGCCGACGGATGGCCCTAAGGTGGGACGATGGAGGCCGATGGGGAAGGCCCTCCCATCGGCCCTCCATTTCCCCAAAATTAACATCTTCTTTCCAATCTACTTCCACTTCCGACTTCCGCAGACGCCTCCGCATCGAGGATAACTCCTTCGCCGAAGGCATCCGGTTTAAGAGGGATAGCCACGGCCAATTGCAAACCGCTATTCTCACCTACCGCAAGAAGTTCCCCTTCTCCATTTTTCAACCCTTACTCCGAGTATAATTTCTTTTTTCTTTACCCCCAATCAATCAATCGCGCCTTTTATTCATAGCTATTTTTTTTTTTTTTTGCTCTATAGGTTGATTTGGTCTCCACGATTCATATTGCTGAGAAGGAGTAAGTATTTTTGAATTTCAATTAAATTTTCAGTGCTCAAGTTTCAGAATTGAAAATTTTCAACTCAATTGTCAAATATGAGCAAGTGTATTATATAATTTCTGGCCGTGTTTATGCAATCTAATTCTGAAATTGGGGATTTAAATATGATGTATGAAAGGGATGAATGAGTGAAATCAGATATGCACAGTTGAATTTGTTTCTCATTGTTGTGTGCATAAGAAACTCTAGACTAAGGGGCTTCTTGGTATGATGGAATGGAATGTGATTCCTACTTTTATTCTATTCATTTGCTTGGTGTGATGGAATGAACGAGATGGATGAAAATGCAAAGGAAATCCAAGGATATTGACATTCCATTCCATCATACCAAGCATGCTATAAATGTTTTTGTAGGTACTATGCAACCCTACAGAAAGAACTCGAGGGATATGATTGTGTTCTTTATGAGTTGGTTGTTAGCAGAAGGTGCCTAATGACCAGTAGGAGCCTAAAAAACAGTAGGAGCCGTGTTTTTTACAACGACTTCGGGGGATCTGTCTTATGGACTCCAACTTCGGGGGGATCTGTCTTACAACGACTACTGGCCAAGTTTTTTACGCTTGACTTTCAATTAGATTGTCTTGACTACCAGGCAGATAATTGGTATCATGCTGATCTTGACAAGGAAACTTTTGTATCGCTTCAGGTATAATTGTCCTCAGTTAAATTGTATTGCATACATTTTTCTATCAAGATCGATATTGTTTCAGCAAAATACTTGTTTGTTGTCTTTCAGTATTCATGAAGTGTTTTGTATCCTTTTATCTAACTCACTCAGAATGAAAGGGGTGAAAACATCTCCACATTTTTCAGAGATACGAAACGTAAGTCGAGAGAAGCTCTGCCCCGGGAAGATCTTGGTCCGTGGAGGTCCAGGCGCGATTTCGGTGCATCAATGAGATTTTTACTAGCAAAGGGGCTGGCAAAAGAGTAAGTTTTCCTAATTGAACACTAGTTATAATTAACAAGTTTATGCATATAAGTCCCTCTGTTTATAGTGTTGCACAGATAACAGCTGATGTGGAAGACACATCTGTGATGATCGGCGAGAGGAACAGAGCTGCAACAAGGGCGCTACGGAGAGCCATTGATGGAGGCAACAAGAAGATTGCGATCATTTACGGGGCAGGGCACATGAAGGACTTGGGGCGAAGGCTGCGGAAAGAGTTCGATCTCATCCCCACCCAGGTGCACTGGATAACGGCGTTTTCCATAAAGAATAGGAATCTCACAAGCAGCTCTCTCCCATTAAATATATGGCAAACTCTAGCATTTCTCATAATATCTTCACTTCTTGCATGGGATCTCTGGGGTTGGAAACTCTTATAGGGTTGGGTGTCGAGTGAGGCTTCGGATTTTATTCATTATGTTATCAACATATTCATGTGATTTGATTTGAAGATGGTTCTGAAGTTTAACTTCAAGAATATTATGTATTCAAACCGTGATATTTGATGAATAATTATAGAATTCTTTAAATTTGTTCGTTAGTCCATATACTTGTAGTTTTAAAAAATGCAACATCAATTCATGTGTCATCATCTACTAAGAAAACTAACAATATTGGTTACTATTTCTCTAGTTATACACTTTCTTTTAAATAGAATAAAAAACATGAAAAATATTGTTAATACAAAGTCAATAAAATAAACGTAAACACATTATTTAAATTAAGATTTAGTTAATGAGATATAAATACAAGTTATATGTTTTATTTTTGCATATAATACATTTAAGATATCTTTAAAATATATAAACAAAAATTTTAAATTAAGCCAAGCCTAGCCTGGCCTGGGCCCACATGGCAAATCGACCTGAGCAGGGCAAGGTTAAGCAAAATTTAAAAAAGCCCAGCCCAACCCAGACCCCTCTCACACATGGGCCTGTGCTGGGCTGGGCCTCAATAAAGGCGGGCCTCAATGGGCCCGGGCTGGGCTGAGCCGGCCCGACCCACTTGGTTCCTAGTAAACGTACTTTGCACCTTTTAGATCTTTAAATTATGAAAAATATCACTTAAGATATATGAATTAAAAATATGACTTATTTTTTCTATCACTTCTCTTCCCTCTTCTCTCCCTGAGGAGTATAACTCTTCTCTTTAATCGTGTGATACCTCTTTATATGACACTTAAATTTCCATAATTTATAGATAAAAATTGTATAATATATTAATTTTATAAAGAGTTAAGGCCAAAATTGTTCTCATTTTATCATTTTGGTCATAGACTTTATCTTTTGGTTTTTTCGCATCCTGAACATTTCAATTCGGATCACAATCGGTCCAAAACTGATGATTCCGTCAAATTCTAACGGTCAATGTCGTTTAACCTTATTTTGACCCAATTAAGAATATTAATTATTATTTTTCATTATTTTAAAAAATAAAATACAAAAATAATGATAAAAATAAAATTGGATTAATATTCAAATGCACTACTATAATTTTAGAATATTACAAATGAATCACAAAGATAACAAGTGAACGAGAGACAACAAGTCATCCTTTGTAAACCACCATAAACCCTAACCCGGTTCCCGACCAACGAGTAAACTTCACACATAAGCCCTAACCAACAGTCACGAAGAAGAAGAAAAGTCGAGGATCGAAGGACACTGATCTTCGCGTGTTGAAGGGCGAGTCTCAATCTTGAAGGGGAATATGTGCCAAGGGTTTGGATTGGCTTTTACTTAAGAAACTTAGGCAACAATACTTGTGCCTTACTTTCTCACAATATCAATAAGTGACATCACTTGATTAATTTGACAATCTAATAAGGGACGTTGCACAATTATTATAGTCCTCACTAGTGATATTCTGAACATATTTGAGGAAGGAAAAATCGGTTGATTAATTCTAACACTATTACATAGCCTCGTATATTCTTTTACAAGTGTAATATGTACGTAAAGGAACTTATGTAAAAGAAATTACATCGATTACCTTATAAGTTAATAACAACCTCTTCCCACTAAATATAACACTAAATCAATCATCTAAATGTATTGTGGCTACTGACTAAACATAAACAAATTCAAAGACGGGTGATTCAACGTAATATGATATTTTTGTATGTTTCTTAGTATGTCTTTCACAAAAAGCCCTCATTCTTCGAAAGGCTTTGTTGATGTATGATTCCTCCACAGCAAATGTCACTCTCATCCAATTCTTCAACCCTAATCCAACACCTATAGCCACCAATAAATTAATCTTGTCAAAAATTTGATATATTAAAGAAAAATATATTTTTTTTCATATATTTCTTTGTTTTATATATATAGATTTTGGCACAAAAATTCACCTGGAACAAGTACAACCGATTCTTCCTTAGCCAACTTGCAGCAGAAATCAAAATCATCCTTAATCCCTTCCAGCTTCGACAAATCCAGTTTGATCTGATAATGCAAATTAAAATACCGTTATAAATCATCATGCAAATATTTAAATATTTTTATTTTAAACAAATGCAAAAATTTAATCCATAGACATTTGATTATTACCATAAGAAACATGCATCCTTGAGGTTTGATAGGGCAACTTATGCCTGGAATTTCATTGGTAAGTTTGTAGCATTTGTCGGCAGATTCTCTAAACAAATTCACAATCTTGTCATAGAATTCAGTTGGAGTCTTCAATAGAATCTCCGGAAGTGCGGCCTGCATTATTCATATTAATACATATTAATGGATTGGTACTCGATTATTTCTTTATTAAATAAAATACTAGAGCCAAAATTAACGAACAACAAAAGAAGCAATTCATAATAGAAACAAATCATGAAAGGCAACGAAATCAACATGTAATTGAAAAATCACCTGTATAAAGGTCACTGGGTCGGACGAGATGTTAAAAAAGCCCTTGATGGTGTCAACAATCTGCACTTAAGAAAATTTAATTAGTTTAATATCTTGCAACTATTTAAAATGTCATGAAGATTGCCTAAAGCTATTAGTAACAAAGCAGGGTTTGGGTGATTTATAAGAAAATTACCCCATGGTTAGCGAGAATGCCATGTAGGTCATTTATGACAAGCCAACCTATTCTCCAACCAGGCACAATCCATTTCTTTGACAATGATCCAAGTGTAATAATGGGAACAATTGATGCAAACACTGCCATTGGTGTGAATGGGTTGCTTCCAAAAGTGAGATGACAATAAACTTCATCTGCAATCACTAATATCCCCATCTTTCTTGCTGTTTCTGCAATCTTCTTCAAGTGTTCATACTTGAAAACATTCCCACATGGATTCCCAGGGTTTATAATTACAATGGCAACCGTATTCTCGTCTCCCAATGCTTCAACTGCCGCCAAATCGACCTCCCAGTCGTTTTCAGGGACTAGGTCAAAGTGGCGGACCTCAAGGCCCGCAAAGGCTGCCCTAGCCTCGTAGTCAGGGTAGCCCGGCCGGGGAAGCAGAATGTTTGCCCCCGGGCGGGCAAGGGCGGTTAGAGCGGCTTCCAATGCTTGGGTGCATCCATTGGTTAGGAAAACATCATCACTTTTTACATCGTAGGGGAGGTCTTTTGAGAGATACTCGGCTACAGCACTGCCAAAATTTATAGAAATGTTACTTGTTAGTTATAATTAAATGATTGCAACTTTAATATGGAGTGTATAATTAATTAAGTATGAAGTTATATACCTGCGGGCGGCGGGGAGACCGGCGGTGGAGGAGTAGCCGTTGAAGTTGGCGGAGCGGAGGGCATTGGAGACGGCCTCCTCCACGAAAGCGGAAGCACGGAAGGAAGGGAAGGCGGAGGGATCGCCTTGGCTTAGATGAATTACGCTTTTTCCATTATTTTCATCTAAACTTTTGATAACTCCGTCCATCACCCCTCTCAGCGTCATCGCTCCCGCTCCGATCACTTTCGAGTTTCCCCCAAAACGCCACTGTGATTCAGCCATAGATGTAAATTCAAAGAGAGAAAAATTTAATTTTTAGGTATGGAAGTAGCCAGGTTAGTTTTCAGTTGTGTTTGAGATTTGATGAAATTAATGAAGTTATAATTTGCCCTTTTATAGTTGCATTAGGCGCGTGATTAATTCACTGTCATTTTTAAAACAAGTAAAGAGAAATTTCGCAGAGAGATCAACTGTATATGAAATGACTAACTCGTGCCTTTTTACATATAATTAATCCTACCACCCTTTACTTTTATTTTTAAAAAAATTTTGTTGTGGTCCAAAAAATGAACCAATCAGTTGTTAGTATGGGTATAGTGCAGCAGGCCGAGTAGTGATATCTGATTAATGAATTAGTAAATTAAACTAATGACTGAGACTAGTATATTAATTATTGTTAAATTTTTATAATTATTCGTTTGAACCACTCAAAGTTTTACATCTATAGTACTCCTATAATTTTTGCATATAGTATAAAACTGGCAGCTGGTCACGTTGTTTAAAGTAAATAAAAATGTGTTGTATAGTGTAGTTGTTAATTGTTATTTATGACAGTGCTTAAAAATACTCTCATTGAGGTAGTTTCTTAGAATATTCATACCTATCTCTAAGTCTCTATGTAGTGCATGACTTTCTTTTTAGTATGCACAGCTAATTTAATTTATTTAAACAGTACTTACATATTATGGATAAGATTTAATCTATTAGATAGTGTTATGTATGTTAGATACTCCTATAAGATAATACCAAGATTCAGGAATAAGTAAAAAATATATTTTTTCTTTAAATAAATTAGTCACATAGAGCGGCCGAGAATTGGTCATGCGTGAGTTTGAATGATGGATAACTGATCCGTTTAACACCCTAGACCTAGATTCGTTGTTGAGCTCATAATTCTCGCCTCAAAATCTTAATCACACCTTATAATTTACTAATATAGAGAAGTAAGGATCGATCTACGAGGAAGAAGGCTTTTCATCAATATGCTTAGACATTTTGGAGGGTTTTGGATGTACTGTAACGCTTTAAGGTGGGTTAAATTAAACTACGAACACGAAATTAAACTGCAAACTAAACAGGGGTAACTCAAATGCACATGCTTGTAGGTAAAGGAAATCAAAACACTTATGGTTTGTGAACCACTATATTCTAGGAGTAATTATTAAAGGGTTAATAGTAGTTTATGGCTTAAGCTTGTTATTATAAATCAAAAATTGAGACCAAAATTTCAAAAAGATGCCGAACTTGGGATCATTTAATTTTTAACGTGCCATGTTCAAATCACGTCAACGACTCGTTTAAATTATTTTGTTCTCCGATTTATAATTAGGTGATAGACTTAGACTTATATGTATAGGAGTTTTAGTATCTCTTACAATGATACCAACTGTTGTTTTTTTATTTCATTTGCCAACATTCTTCCTCAAACTATTCAAGATGAACCTTGGAGGGGTGAGATATATTTTATTTGTGTTGGACCAGCCCTTTATCTAACGTCCTCAAACTAGTAACGTTTTTGCATATTACTAAGATTTAATTTCTAGCTCATGATTCACCTTTGTTTATGGTATCTTCTGAGAATATTCACACATACCCCTAGGTGTCTATGTTGTACGTATATGGATTTTTTTAGTACATATGTATGACTATTTTAAATTATTTAACACGTTTGGAATATTATAGCATCGAATAAGTTTGAAGGTGCAATCATGTCATATGTTTAACAAGTGAAACTATTCTATCATTAGTCAAATAGTACTATTACTTCTTTAAGGGGAGAAAATGATTATTAAGGAATGATTTTATCCATAGGGAGAAGATTAATAAATTACTCCTGTTAAGGACTTGTTTGGTAGTTAAATTCGTTACTATTTGTAGAGTGATTTCTTTGACTGGATGCAAAAGTATAGAAGTCTATCTTGAAATCACTTTTTCAAAAAATACAACTAGGTTTTGAAGTATGTATAGTTTTTCTTTAACCTTGATATTTGAAAAATAACTCCAATTCTCTATTTGTTTGATAACTTTATTCGTAAAAGAAAAAAAAATCTCTCAATCCATTCGTAAAAGATAACTTTATTTTCTGATACGTATAATTAAATGATAGTATAAGAATTTCTAATAATCTAACTCCAACTAAACACCTAAATATACATTTTTTGAAATAACACTAAATCAGTCTTCTAAATGTACTATGACTAAACATAAACAAACTCAAAGACAGGTGATTCAACATAATATGATACTTTTGTATGTATCTTAGCATGTCTTTCACAAAAAGCTCTCATTCTTTGAAAGGCTTCGTCGATATATGATTCCTCCACAGCAAATGTCACTCTCATCCAGTTCTTCAGCCCTAATCCAACCCCTACACCCACCAACAAATTATTCTTGTCAAAAAATTATGAATCAAAATAATTATTAAAAAAAAAAAAAAAAAAAAAAAAAACTTCCTTATTTTCTTTTATATATTGATTTTGGCACAAAAATTTACCTGGGACAAGAACAACCGATTCCTCCTTAGCTAGTTTGCAGCAGAAGTCCAAATCATCTTTAATCCCTTCGAGCTTTGACAAATCAAGTTTAATCTGATCATGCAAATTAAAATCTCATTATCATCATGCCAATTATTTAATTTAAAATTTGCAAAAGTAATTAATTTAAAGGCATTTGATTATTACCATAAGAAACATGCATCCTTGAGGTTTGATGGGACAACTTATGCCAGGGATTTCATTAGTAAGTTTGTAGCATTTTTCTGCGGATTCTCTAAAAAGGTTCACGATCTTATCATAGAATTCAGTTGGAGTCTTCAATAAAATCTCGGGAAGCGCCGCCTGTAATATTCACATAAACACAAATTAATGGATTGTTAACCGATATGGTTTTTATTAAATAAAATACTCGAGCAAAAATAACAAGCAACATCACAACGAAATCAATATGCAATTGAGAAATTAACCTGTATAAAGGTCACTGGGTCGGACGAGATGTTAAAAAAGCCCTTGATGGTGTCAACAATCTGCACGTAAGAAAATTTAATTAGTTTTGTAACTATTTAAAATGTCTTGAAGATTGATTTTAGCTATAATATTAGTAACAAAAAAGGGTTTGGGAGATATATAAGAAAATTACCCCATGGTTAGAGAGAATGCCATGTAGGTCATTTATGACAAGCCAACCTAATCTCCAACCAGGCACAATCCATTTCTTTGACAATGATCCAAGAGTAATAATGGGAACAATGGATGCAAAAACCGCCATTGGTGTAAATGGATTGCTTCCAAAAGTGAGATGGCAATAAACTTCATCTGCAATCACTAATATCCCCATCTTTCTTGCTGTTTCTGCAATCTTCTTCAAGTGTTCATACTTGAAAACATTCCCACATGGATTCCCAGGGTTTATAATAACGATGGCGACCGTGTTCTCGTCTCCCAAGGCTTCAACTGCCGCCAGGTCGACTTCCCAGTCGTTTTCAGGGACTAGGTCAAAGTGGCGGACCTCAAGGCCCGCAAAGGCTGCCCTAGCCTCGTAGTCAGGGTAGCCCGGCCGGGGAAGCAGAATGTTTGCCCCCGGGCGGGCAAGGGCGGTTAGAGCGGCTTCCAATGCTTGTGTGCATCCATTAGTTAGATAAACATCATCACTTGTTACATTGTAGGGAAGGTCTTTTGAGAGATACTCTGCTACAGCACTGCCAAAATATATATAGATTTTGCTTGTTAATTACTATACAATAAATTAAACCGAAAAATATACAATTATGCATGCATGTAAGTTTTCATGTAAATATATATATACCTGCGGGCGGCGGGGAGACCGGCGGTGGAGGAGTAGCCGTTGAAGTTGGCGGAGCGGAGGGCATTGGAGACGGCCTCCTCCACGAAAGAGGAAGTGCGGAAGGAAGGGAAGGCGGAGGGATCGCCTTGGCTTAGATGAATTACGCTTTTTCCATTATTTTCATCTAAATTTTTCATAACTCCGTCCATCACCCCTCTCAGCGTCATCGCTCCCGCTCCGATCACTTTCGAGTTTCCCCCGAAACGCCACTGTTGTTTGGCCATCAATGTAAATTTCGAGAGAGATAGAGAATTTTAGGTATGGAAGTAGCAAGTTTAATTTGCAGTGGTGTTTGAGTTTTGATGAAATTAATGAGGTTAATTTGCGCTTTTATACTTGCATGAGGCGCGTGATTAATACACTGTCATTTTTAAAATAAGTAAAGAGAAATTTCGCAGAGAGATCAGTTATATTAGGTATATGAAATGATAAACTCATGCCCTTTTACATATAATTAATCTTACCACCTTTTATTTTTGTTTTTTAAAACTTTCTCTTGTGGTCCAAAAAATGAACCAATCAGTTGTTAGTATGGCAATAGTGCTGCAGGCCAAGTAGTGATGAATGATTAGTGAATTAGTAGTTTAAACTAATGATGGAGACTAGTATACTAATTATTTTTAATTTTTTTAAATTATTCGTTTGAACCACTCAAAGTTCTACATCTATACAGATTTTGCATATATAAAACTAGTAGTTGTCTCACGTTGTTTAAAGTTAAAAAATGTGTTGTATAGTGTATTTGTTAATTGTTAATTATGACAGTGCTTGGAATTAATCCTATTGAGGTTGCTTCTTAGAATATTCATATACCTAGCTGATTAGCTCTAAGTCTCTATGTTGTGTACGACTTTATTTTTGTATGTATTTGCATTTTAATTTATTAAACATATTTACTACTTACTTATTATGGACAAGATATAATCTATTTGATAGTGTTACGCGCATGTTATATTTCTAACTATTTAAGTTGTTAACTCATCAATACAGTGTATTAAAAATGTCAACACGGTCACATAAAAAATGTCAACGCATAATATCAACACATTATAATGAAGTTCAATAAAATTATGTGTTGACATTTTTATATCATCGTGTTGACATTTTTAATACATTGAATTGATGAGTTTACAAGTTAGCAACTTAAGAAAGTTAGCAATTGATCACACCTGTTACGTGCATGTGTGCATTAGATAAGATAACATAAAGTGGCCGAGAATTGATCACTTCATTTTTTGGTCCCCGATTAATAATTAGGTTAAAAAGTAGTACTAGTATTTATCTTGAAAAGGATAACTTATTATTAAAAGGTCATGATACAAGCATGTGAATTAAGAGTTTAGATATTAAAATTTGATAATAATATATTCACGTTTCGGATATTAATTACAAAAAAGAATATACACGTTGTTGCATAAATCGTACGTGGTCATGATTACAAATTCCGTTTCTTTATTAATAAATACTGAGCATGATTTTAATATGGTCTTGTTTGGTTATTAAATACGTGAGTATTTGGAGAGAGTGTTTCTTGACTGGAAATCAAACCAATTTATATAATTATACCCTCCTTACTCATGCCCTCCGGTTTTTTTTGATATATCAAAAAGACTCAAGCCAAAATCGGCGAGCGAGCAAGCAAGTTTAGAGTAAAAAAAAACCTAAACTAAAGAAACAACAAACAACAACCGTCAAAGCTACCTGACCACGAACAAAACGCGTCTATGGCCAAAAAACCAACACGCCCGCCCAAACAGCCGAAAAACTAAAAAGAACACACAACCAAACGCACCCTACAAACAACAGTACAGACAAAAAGCACGACAAGCGGAGAGAAGAGACAACAAAAAATAATACCGGGAAAGCTAGATACCTGGTCCCAACTTATATCCCCGGTCTCTCAAGTTCGGCCTTTCTAGCTCTTTGTGTCTTCATATCTCTCGTCCATTTGGTTAAATAATTTGATAACTCAGTTGGAAGCACGTGTGAAATAATTTGTGTAGTGATAGAAATTTATGGAGTTATATTCTAAAATTAATTGGGGATAGAAAAAATCATCCATTAGACTCATATACATATAGCAGTTTTAGTACTCTCACCACTCTTCCTCAAACCATTCAAGATAAATCTTGTGGGGGTGAGATTTGTTTTATATTGTGTTGGGCCGACACTTTATCTAACTTATTCAAATGGCCATATATATCGTAGGAATAGTCATGTTTCAATTTCAGTCCAAATATAATGTTGGATCAGTTAAATTTAGCATACACAGTGTCCCGTATTAATACTATATTAGATACTGAGAGAGATGAAGATGGGATAATATGATTCATGTTAAAATGGTTCTTTTGAATTTGTTCAACATGTGAACAACATTTCTCCTTTATAGGGAGATGCTACAAAGTATTACTATGAAAATTATCCATCTATTCTATAGTATATCAATTACTACTCTCAAATACAACTTTCATTTCTTGATGATATTTGACTTATATTCCTGATTCAACACGTTGTCAATTCAATTTTTAAGATTAAATTAATTTGTAGCTCTGATTCGCCTTTGTTTAGGTATCTACTGAGAACATTCTTACCTAAGATGACTCATACTTAGCCCTAGGTGTCTATGTTGTACGTACATGGCTTTTTTTTAGTATGTATGACTATTTAAATTTATTTAACACGTTTCGAATATTATAAAAATAGCATCGAATAAGTTTGAAGGTGCAATCATGTCATATGTTTAACGACCATTCTATCATTAGTCAAATAGTACTATTACTTCCATAAGGGGAGAAAATGATTATTAATTAATGAATGATTTTATCCATAAGGGGGAGAAGATTAATAAATTAGTCCATCCGTTAAGGTCTTGTTTAGTTGTTAAATTCGTCACTATTAGTAGAGAGTCTTCTTTGACTGGAAGCAAAAGTATAGAAGTCTATCTTGAAATCACTTTTTCAAAAAAACAACTAAGTTTTGAAGTATTAGTTTTTCTTTAACCTTGATACTTTTAAAAATAACTCCAATTCTCAATTTGTTTGATAAGTTTGTTATTCGTAAAAGAAAAAAAAATATCTCTCCAGTCAAAGCAAATAAAGAATACTATTAAACTAGTACTGTCTAAGATAAAATGGTCAACCCACATTTTCATTCATGGAATAGAGATTGCGTTCTTAATTATACTAGTATTTATTTTCTGATACGTGTAATTAAATGATAGTACAAGAATTTTTAATAATCTAATTTCAACTAAACTCTAGGTAAACCTAAATATACATTTTTCAACAATAACACTAAATCAATCTCCTAAATGTATTATGACTAAACATAAACAAATTCAAAGACGGGTGATTCAATGTAATATGATACTTTTGTATGTATCTTGGCATGTCTTTCACAAAAAGCTCTCATTCTTTGAAAGGCTTCGTCGATGTATGATTCCTCCACAGCAAATGTCACTCTCATCCAGTTCTTCAGCCCTAATCCAACCCCTACACCCACCAACAAATTATTCTTGTCAAAAAATTATGAACCAATTTTTAAAAAAAAATCAACTTTCTTATTTTCTTTTATACATAGTTTTTGGCATAAAAATTCACCTGGGACAAGAACAACTGATTCCTCCTTAGCCAGTTTGCAGCAGAAGTCCAAATCGTCTTTAATCCCTTCTAGCTTCGACAAATCGAGTTTAATCTGATCATGCAAATTAAAATCTCATTATCATCATGCCAATTATTTGATTTAAATTTGCAAAAATAATTAATTTATGGGCATTTGATTATTACCATAAGAAACATGCATCCTTGAGGTTTGATGGGACAACTTATGCCCGGGATTTCATTAGTAAGTTTGTAGCATTTTTCTGCGGATTCTCTAAAAAGATTCACGATCTTATCATAGAATTCAGTTGGAGTCTTCAATAAAATCTCGGGAAGCGCCGCCTGCATTATTCACAAAAACACAAATTAATGGATTGTTAACCGATATGTTTTTTATTAAATAAAATACTCGAGCAAAAATAACAAGCAACATCACAACGAAATCAATATGTAATTGAGGAATTAACCTGTATGAAGGTCACTGGGTCAGACGAGATGTTAAAAAAACCCTTGATGGTGTCAACAATCTGCACTTAAGAAAATTTAATTAGTCTTCTAACTATTTAAAATGTCATGAAGATTGATTATAGCTATAATATTAGTAACAAAAAAGGGTTTGGGAGATATATAAGAAAATTACCCCATGGTTAGTGAGAATGCCATGTAGGTCATTTATGACAAGCCAACCAATTCTCCAACCAGGCACAATCCATTTCTTTGACAATGATCCAAGTGTAATAATGGGAACAATTGATGCAAAAACCCCCATTGGTGTAAATGGATTGCTTCCAAAAGTGAGATGGCAATAAACTTCATCTGCAATCACTAATATCCCCATCTTTCTTGCTGTTTCTGCAATCTTCTTCAAGTGGTCATATTTGAAAACATTCCCACATGGATTCCCCGGGTTTATTATAACAATGGCGACCGTGTTCTCATCTCCCAAAGCTTCAACTGCGGCCAGATCGACCTCCCAGTCGTTTTCAGGGACTAGGTCAAAGTGGCGGACCTCAAGGCCCGCAAAGGCTGCCCTAGCCTCGTAGTCAGGGTAGCCCGGCCGGGGAAGCAGAATGTTTGCCCCCGGGCGGGCAAGGGCGGTTAGAGCGGCTTCCAATGCTTGGGTGCATCCATTGGTTAGGAAAACATCATCACTTGTTACATTGTAGGGAAGGTCTTTTGAGAGATACTCTGCTACAGCACTGCCAAAATTTATAGAGATTTTGCTTGTTAATTACTATACAATAAATTAAACCAAAAAATGTACAATTATGCATGCATGTAAAATATTTTATATATATGTATATATATATACCTGCGGGCGGCGGGGAGACCGGCGGTGGAGGAGTAGCCGTTGAAGTTGGCGGAGCGGAGGGCATTGGAGACGGCCTCCTCCACGAAAGCGGAAGTGCGGAAGGAAGGGAAGGCGGAGGGATCGCCTTGGCTTAGATGAATAACGCTTTTTCCATTATTTTCATTTAAATTTTTTGTTACTCCGTCCATCACCCCTCTCAGCGTCATCGCTCCCGCTCCGATCACCTTCGAGTTTCCCCCGAAACGCCACTGTTGTTCGGCCATCAATGTAAATTTAGAGAGAGATAGAGAATTTTAGGTATGGAAGTAGCAAGTTTAATTTGCAGTGGTGTTTGAGTTTTGATGAAATTAATGAGGTTAATTTGCCCTTTTATAGTTGCATTAGGCGCGTGATTAATTCACTGTCATTTTTAAAAAAAGTAAAGAGAAATTTCGCAGAGAGATCAATTGTATATGAAATGATAAACTCGTGTAAAATTAATCCCACCACCTTTTATTTTTTAAAATATTTTGGGTTGTGGTCCTAAAATGTAGTACCAATCACTTGTTATACATATACTATTAAATGTAGATAGTATGCATGATTGAAGACTGGTGCAAGGGGCATGACTAATGAATATATTATTGTAAATTTTGGCATAACTCATTGAATTAATCAAAGTTTTACATCCACGTATACAAATGTGACACTTTTTGCATATTTAAAATTTGTAGTTGGCTCACGTTGGTTTATAGTAAAACATTGTGGTGAACAGTGTAGTTGTTATGAAATAGTGCTAATTAGATTATAAAATATTGAGGTAGCTTCTGAGAATATTCTTACCTTGCTCTAAGTCTCTATTTTGTATACGAGTTTCCTAGTGTATGTATGAGTGTATGACTATTTTAATTTATTAAAAAAGTGCATGTTATGGATAAGATTTACTCTATTAGTGACATGGAGGATTATCTTGAATTATTAATCAATTCATCCTTTTCCCTCGTAAACAGATAAAATTAAAGATTATATGAAAAAAAAAAAGGTAAAACCACTATTCATATTATTAAATTTATATCATTATTTGAAGGGTTAGTAGTAGTTTGTGGCTTCTACTTTGGCTTTAAGCTTTTTATAATAAATCAAAATTGATATCACAATTTTTTTAAAAAATTATGCCAAAGTTGAGGTCATTTAAATCATGTCAAAAACAGATTTGTTTTATATTATAATTTTATTTCAGATTTATAATTAGGTATTACATTATATATCTTGATCTTGCATTATTAAAGAGTCATGCATGTGAGGAGTGTAGAAATAAAAAAATTGTTAAGAATATATTCACGTTTCGAATGTTATAAAATAGTAGAGTACTAGCTACTAAGTTGGAAGGTAGTAATCATGCGGAATATGCATTGTATTAAGTTGATAAACTAGGATCTATCTATGAATCATGCGGTATATTTGTCATTTTGTTACATTAATTCATGTTCATGTGTTACAAAAAATTCAATTTTGAATTTTCACATTTACCCGAGGAATTAACGCACAAATATATGGAGTATGACTTAATGATTTGAATAGGTGGAGTCTTTTCATAATTAAGAATTTGAATCGATAATTTGAATATTATATATACGAGGACGATTAAAGTATTAAGGAATGATTTTATCTAGAAGTAGAGAAACTGAATAGGTGTTGAAAATATTCTACTATTACAATTCATTAATAAATACCAAGCGTTTTTTTAATTTGGTCTTGTTTAGTACTAGTAGTAGTCAATTCGTCACTATTTGTAGAATGTGTTTCTTGACTGGATCAAAACCAATTTATATAATAGTAGTATAGCATAATTACTCATGCTTCCGATTACTACAGCATGCTAGCTTAGTTGTCAGCATGTGTGAAATAATGTACGTGGTCAACTTTGGGGTTGTTACAAACTCATTGTGATTTAATCCCTAAAATATTACTAACTTAACTAAAACTCAATAATATGGAAGGATAGATAAGGCTAAAGTGTTTGAAAAGCCTTTGGATGAATAGCTATAAAAAACGGAATTTATCAATATGACTATATAAATATTCGTTGTTGATTGCCAACAGATTTCGGATTGTCGGTAAGTTCTCACAGATTTACCGACGGAATGCATTTAGTTTTTGTATTCATACGTTCGTGGTCTGTTGGTACTGGTGATGATGTACGACAATGATGATATTGTTAGCTCGTAATACAAAGCGGCTAACGCAGTTTCAGCCGACGACGCCATAAATGCTGAAAAACATCATTTGTGTCGGAATCACTTGAAATTCGAACAGTACTTGTGAAAAATGTTGATAAATCAAAGTTATCGCTATGTAAAGTTTTGCAGTGGATTTTGGCCCCCGAGCATCGTTTCAAGGGCGAAATAGAGATTCTAATTATCTTATATTAAGGTGATCATACTAAGTAAAATATATATTTATATTAAATATATTTTACAAAAAGAAAATTTGCAGCATCGTGAATTGTAAAGTAGCATAAAAAATAGTATAGATGTTTCATATTTCAATAAGCCACGTTTAAAAGTACAATAAATAAAGATAAACGTTCCAACATTCAAAAGGGCTATCATTATTCATTAATATAATAGTGTTAATTCAACCAATTAATGTAATATTTTTTGTATAGTTTATCATTTGAATTTTTTTATGTTCATAGTTTTGACATTTTGAATATTATGAGTTATCGATTTATTATTTTGTTAAAAGTGTGATATACATTATTTTTAGTTGAGAAATATGAAGGATTGTTTTAAACATATTTTTTAACATATAGTGTGAAAATTGTTTTATT